>NC_060267.1:167928207-167968162 GCF_021613505.1 Equus quagga
CCCACCGTCCCCTGTGCCCCCACAGTCCCCTGTGCCCCAACAGTCCCCTGTACTCCCACTGTCCTCTGTGCCCCCACAGTCCCCTGTGCCCCCACAGTCCCCTGTGCCCCAACAGTCCCCTGTGCCCCCACAGCCCCCTGTACTCCCACCGTCCCCTGTGCCCCCACAGTCCCTGTACTCCCACAGCCACACTCCCTTCACTGCCCTTGGACCCATGAGCATTATTTGTGTTCTCATCTACCAGACCTGAGCGCTCAGACGACAGGGCAATGTCCCTTCAAGCCCCTTCTCCTGTGCTTAGAACAGAACTTAGGACCTGGAAGGTGGTAAGTGGAGCTTTATAGATGAACGATCAGTAAGACAGTGAATTACTGAGTGGGGAGTTCGCTTGATGTTATTCACGACTCTTGTTCAACTTTGCAAGTCTGACGGTTTTCTCATGAGGATCAGAGCATGAGCGCGGCCAGGGTAGCAGGCACTTCTTGATCTGTTACCTGTGTGGCCCCGGCCCCAGCACAGTGCCCAGCACAGCAGACGCTCAAGAAGTGTTTGTCGAATGAATGAATCCGTTAGTAGATATGCAAGGAAAGAGAAGTAACAAATGTTTGGGCTGCAAAAAATCTAAATCTTAACCTCCTGAAAGTCCTTGCCCGTGGATGGTAATTTTCTAAATATGAGCCATAATTCTTGCCCTATTATTTGCATACCTTTTTAAAGAAAACCTACGGAAGGAAATGAAGTGCTCACTGAGCCTGGACCCCTGGCTTGCCTTAGCCCCACTCCTCTGACTGCGTTCCCCAGCAAAGCAGCTGGGCCCCCAAAGATCCGCTGTTTGCTCTTCCTCTTCATCACCAGGAGAGCTTTCCTTTCTCTGACAGTAACGCGCTTTCCTGCTGAGCGGGTCTTCCCCGTCTCTCTCGCCCTGCTCTCATCCTTCTGATGAGTCTGGGTCCAGACCTTTGCCTCCCTCCCCTCTCGCTATCCATTCTGCCCGGGAGCCCCTCGTCACCTCCTTGCCCTGGCTCTGGTGGATGGGGAGAAAGAACAAAGTGTGATTCTACTAATTCCCGTAACAGATGTTCACTGAGTGTTCACCGTGTGTCTCCACATATTCAGGAGTTCCCGGGAATACAGACTTTGATTCCACAGTCCTTGCCATCAAACGACTCAGTCCTATCGAGAAAACAGACATTCAGTTCCCGCGGAATTAAGAACAATACCCCTGCCCCAAAGATGTGCCTGAATGAGACTTTAAAAAGATCTCTCAAGTATTCACGGATATATGCACAGAATTCGGCAAATTTAGACAAACCCAGGATGCTGGTAACAACATGGCATATGCATTAGTTTGCTCCAGTTGACATAACAAACTGCCACAGACTGGGTGGCTTAGACGACAGAAATTTACCTTTTCACAGTTTTGGAGGCTAGAAGTTCAAGATCAAACTGTTGGCAGATTTGGTTTCTTCTAGGACCCTCTTTCCTTGGCTTACAGATTCTCTTCTTGCTGTGTCCTTACGCAGTCTTTCCTCTGTGTGCTAACATCCCTGGTGTCTCTTTGTGTCCAAATTTCCTCTTTTTAAAACACCAGCCGGATTGGATCAGGGCCCACTAACAGCCTCATTTTAACTTAACCATCTCCGTAAAGGTCCCATCTCCGAAGACAGTCACAGTCCGAGACACTAGGGGTTTGGGCTTCAACACATGAATTTTAGGGCGACACAGTTCAACCCATAATAGTATATAATAGCCAAACACATTGGAACCAACTAAAATATCTAATGACAGGAGAATGACTAAACTCATTCAACAACTATGTACTGAGGGCTCCCAGGGCCAGGTGCTGTGCTGGGTGCTCACTTCCTGTGCACGGCATAGTAGGGGCAGGGGGTCGATAGACAAATCACAGGAAAGGCGGCCCAGCATGGTGCTTACGTGCATAGACTGGAAGCAGACTTCCTTGCTGTCTCACCCACTGGCTGGATGACTGTGGACAAGCTGTTTAACCACTCTGTGCCTCAGTTTCCTCATCTGTAAAATGGGGTTAATAATAGCACTTACCTCATAGGCCTGTCTTGAGAATTAAATATTTGTAATTCACTTAGAACAGTAGCTGGCCCGTACCATTCCATGAGTGGTATATGAATAGATTTGTGAACATCCATGGTATCTGGCTTTGGAAACTGAGATTTGTGGTAGATTGCAGTATTGGCCCCAGTTTTATCTCTCTCCTTGTATCCATGCTGTTTGCTGTGTAACTCTGCAATTCCTCCACAAATGGCGCAGTCTGCTTCTTTCTCCCCTCACTTTGGGCTCATCCACGTGATCTGCTCTGGCCAATGGGATATTAGCAGGTGTGAAATCAGTGGAGGTTTGAAGTGTGCCAGATGTGTGTGTCCCCTTGTGTTTCTCTCATCATTGTGGGAACATAATGGAACTAGTCTGCTGATCCCAGCGGTAGGATGGAGACATATGGACCAGAGTCACTCAAACTGACTGACAGACGCCTACGTGAGAACTAACGCTTGCTGTGTACTGAGACTTTGAGGTTGTTTGTTATGCAGCAATAACTGATGAACAGAAGGTTGACTGAGACTATTTAACGACATGAGAACGTGTTCCCAATAAATTAAGTGTGGCAAAAGCAGATAACAAAACAATTTTTACGGTAAGATCCTATTTTTTTTTTTTAATTTCTCCTTCTTCTCCCCAAAGCCCCCCAGTACATGGTTGTATATTTTAGTTGTGGGTCCTTCTAGTTGTGGCATGTGGAATGCCACCTCAGCATGGCCTGATGAGTGGTGGCCAGGTCCCTGGCCAGGATCCGAACCGGCAAAACCCTGGGCTGCCGAAGTGGAGCACGCAAACTTAACCACTTGGCCACGAGGCCAGCCCCTCCTATTAATTATTTTAAATAAATAAGTATGTGTGCGCGTATCCCTGAAAAAATATAGACCAAAATGTTAATCGGTGGTTATCACTGATCAGTAGTGATTTTTGTGTGGTTTTTTTCTATGCTTCAAATAAGCTCAACGAGCACGTTTTGATTTTGTATTTAGATTGTGAAACATTATTTGAGAAGAATCTGGATGGATAGATAGATGCGTGGGACCTGGGTAGAGAGCAGCAGCCCCTCCATGGTGCCTGTCCTCGCATCCCAGACTTGGTCCAGATTCTTTTGTGGTGACCAAGCCCACACTACAGTGGGGTTGGAGGCCCCACAGAATGTCTGTAATCGTAGAGTTTGGAAAATGATGCGTAAGATAGCCTTTCAAGGTGACACAACTTGTCAAGACTCTTTGGGGCCTTCTGAACTGTTCCTGTAGGGCCTGGACTATCGTGTTTGAATGCGTTTTGGACACATGCCAGGTCAGTGCTGAAATAAGAGGGTAACATTTAGTGTAAGAGCAAAGCAAGAGAGGGCCTGAGGAACAAGCTGGGAATATCTGCTCTGCTTGAGGCAATGACTTCATTTGAGGCCACACTGTCCCACACCAGGGCATTAGTCTCCGCAGGTGATCAGCCTGGCCCATGGAACCTGTGTGGACGGGGCATGGCCATGCCGGCCAGAGTGGAAGAAACAGCACAGTCCTGGAGACTTCTTCCCACCTCACTCTGGGATCAGAATCCATACTGGCACCACAAGTGCTTTCTAGGCCTTGGTACGAGAGACTGTTACTATTTTCTTTATTTTTTTTTAATCAGCTTTATTGAGGTATAATTTAGAGACAATAAAATCCATCCATTTTAAACGTACAGTCCAATGAGTTTTGAGAAACATATGCACTCTTATAACCACAACAATCAAGAGACAGAACTTTTCCATCACCCTGAGAGGTGGCTACAGGTCCCTCTGCAGTCAATCCCCAGGTGCATTCCCAGCCTCAGGCAGCCACTGGTGTGCTTCCTGACTGTAGATTAGGTTTGCCTTTTCTAGAATGTTATAGAAATGAAATCAGACAGTCTGTACCCTCTTGGGTCTGGCTTCTTTTGCTTGGTATAATGTTTTTGAGATTCATACAGGTTGTTGAGTGTATCAATAGTTCACTTCTTTTTATTGCTTACGAGTATTCCATCATATGCATGAACCATAGTTTCTTTATCCATTCACCTTTTGACGGACATATGGGTAGTTTCTAGTGTTTGACTAGTATGAATGAAGCTTTTTTTAAGTTTCAGTTGTGCTTGTTCAAGCCTTGATAACTGTTGTCGGAATCACCAGCTACTTAATGAATAATTTTCCCCGAAGCTTGCTTTTGTACTAAGGGGAAAAAAATCTGTGATCGAAAAGTTGATAGTTCATTAATTTATTCAACTGCTCTCTCATTCAATTAGCCACTTATTCAATAAACGTTGACCTATCACCTACTATTACCACTAGTAATAATTTAGTAATACTACTTATTGAGTGTTCAATAAATGTTAAGGTCACCATGTTTAGAATGTTACTGGGATTATCTCATCCATTTCTCACAACAGTACTGCAAGGTAGCTTTTAACCGGTCCCAGCGTTAGGTACTTCTTAAACCATAAAGTGCTATGCAAATAAAATTGCATTTTTTTTAAACAGAAGAATTTTCTACACAACTTAGGTTTTTATTTGTTTATTGGCCTTCCCTCTCCTCTCTCGCTTGCTCCACTTGCTGTGAATTGATGAGGTTTTATTATATCTCTTCTTTAATCAGGACCAAATGGTTTATGACATCACTCAGGCTTTTATGTTTATTGGGGTTGAATGGCGCCTTGCAGACACTAGGAGGAGGACATTGCACCAGCAACATCTCAGGGCTAGGTTGGTATTCACTCCAGGTGCACACTGAACACTCCATCTTCCAGACACACCATTGAGCCAAGGTGCTGTATAAGTCAAATAAACAAGTAAAGCGCTAGAAAGCCAAGGGCTGTTCTGTCCTTATTGAGCACATGGAAATAGAGTTAACTTTCTCTGAGTTCCTACCGAATGCTAACACTTACCAGGAACTTTGGAAAGAGGAAGAAAAAGAGACGATGAGACAGACAGAGAAAGACTGTCTGGACTCTTGAAGAGTTTAATTAGTATGAGAGCCAAGAATAGGCTGGAAGAATAGTTGCCAAGAAAGTATAAATAAGGGGAGAAAACTAGCATTTCTTGAGCTTCCACCATGTGCCAAAGAATGTGCTAGTCCAATGGTTCTCAAACTTGGTCGGTCATCAGAGATCCCTGGGGGCTTATTAAAACATAGATGGCTGGGCCCACCCCGAGTTTCTGATTCAGCAGGTCTGGAGCAGAGCTCAAGAATTTACATTTCTAACAAGTTTCCAGGTGATGCTGATGCCGTCGGTCCAGAGACTACACTCTGAGATCTACTCAAGGTTGATAATACGTGCTAGATACCTGTATTATCTCATGTAAACACCCCGAGAACACTATGAAGTAGGTCTCATTATCCCCATTTTGTACCGGAGGAAAGTGGGGTTCAGAGAATTTTCAGAGCTTGCCCTGGGTCCACAACTAGTGAATGGCAAAACCAAACTTTGAATTTAGATCTGTCTCACTCCAAAACCCACGGTTTTCAACTATTTCAAACTTCCCCCAGACACTTCCTGGAAAAATAAACCTATCTGAGCTGGTCGGTGTCATGAGAATCTCCAAGGTCTGGGAGTAAACAGGCATGGTGACATCATTTAGGATCACATGCTACTAAAATAATAGGATGGTTAACTGAATGGTTTGGAAAGGATCCAGAATGTAGGAGTCAATGATCCTGACCCAAACCACCTGATTGTTTGAAGCTAACTCAGAATTCGAAAAAGCCCAAGGCCACCCACCACCTCTGCCTCCTCCTTTCATAATGACAGAGACTGGTTACAAATCACATGTTCCTCTGACTCTCCCCCTGCCCCTTCCCATAAGCCTCCTGCTGCATTAATTCAGCATAAGAAATAATTCTATAAAAACGTGTAAACATAAAGACTTCAAACTTAAGTAGATTTTTCTCATGTGAACAAAGGAATCCTATCTTCCTGTTGAATTTTTGTCTTCTGAAAGACTTTAATTCAGACATAAATGACCAAAATGAGAGCGGGTACATCACTATAGGTTCTACGAAGGTTGACGATAAGGAAAATTTATGAACAATTTTAAGCTTGTAAATTTGACAACTTAGATGAGGTAGAAGAATTCCTTGAAAGACACAAACTACCAAAGCTCCCTGAAGAACGTCTCCTAAAGAAATGGAATTTATGGTTTAAAACCTTTCCGCAAAGAAAACTCCAGGTCCAGATGGCTTTACAGGTAAATTCTACCAAACACGTAAGAAATAATGCCAATTCTATACAAATTCTTTTGGAAAATTGAAGAGGAGGGATTACTTCCCAACTGGTTCCGTGAGGCTAAAACTGCGCTGAAATTAAAAGATTTTAGTTCAAGTCAAGACCAAAGACTACACTATTAAGGGGAGAAAAATATCTCAATTTTGGTCATGTTAGGTAAGAAGGAAGCTGGAGTCTCCCAGCAGCTCCAGGAAGTAGGCAGGTTTCCTTTGTGTCTCTGTTTTGCAGACAAGGAAGTAGGTTGGGGAAACCTACACGCCTCAACTCTGGTGGTAGGGAAGGAAGAGACAGGAGGACACCAAAAACAAACTGTGTCACAATTTCCCTATAAATGAGGTTAGAAAGAGTTCAGGATCACCAGAGAATGTTAAAGAGGGTCCTCCCGAGATGGCAATTCACCTCATGGGAAGGTTTTAAAAAAGTTTTCGTTAGAGGGAATTTCAAACTTATCTAAAAGGAGGTGGAATATAATGGAACCCCATACCGCTTACCCAGCCCCAACCAACAATCAACAACCAGTCTGCGCATCCAGACCTCCATCCATTTCTTCCACAACATATTTTATAGAAAATCCCACCCATAGTCATAGTGTCATTTCATCCATAGATATTTCCGTATGTGTCTTTAAAACATGGTCTCTCAACTTCAGCACTACTAACATCGTGAGCCAGACAATTCGTTGTCCTAAGGAGCTGTCCTGCACGTTGTAGCATGTTTAGTGGCATCCCTGGCCTCCACCCACTAGAGGCCAGTAACACCCCTTCTCCCCAAGTTGTGAAAACCAAAAATGTCTCCAGACATTGCCAGAAGTCCCCCCGGGGGACAAAATCTCAAAACAGACCACTGCTCTAAAAGATGAGGACTTTTTAAAAACATAGCTATGATACTATTATCACATACAAAAAATTAATAATTATTTCTTAATGTAAGCAAATATCTAATCAGTGTTCAAATTTCTAATCGTCTCATAAACATTTTAAGTGGATTTTTTCCAATCATTTTTTTTAGTAAAGATCCAAATAAGGTCCATACATTGTGATTCATTGACGTGTTTTTTAGGTATCTTTTAACCTAAAGGTTTCCCCTCCATTCTTTTTTTTTTTAAAGAAAAGAGTTCATTTGATCTGTATTTTCCCACAGTCCGGATTTTGCTGATTACATGTCCGTAGTGTAGTTTAACATTTCTCTGTCCTTTCTATTTTCGATAAGTTGGTAGCTGGATCTAGAAGCTTGATCAAATTCAGGTTCAAATTTTTGGCAAGAATATTTCAATATGTTGTTGCATTCTTCCAACACCTGAAGTAAACAGCCCTTGATGATCGATGTCATTCTAATTCTATCATTCTTTCTCCATTTATAAAGGGAAATTTCCCCTGATGAGTAATTTCTTTAGATTAGCAATGGCTACCTGCAAGACTGCAATGGATAAGATTCTGAAGGCTTTTCCAAGCTCAGTAGAAAAAATAGCCGGATTGATTACTGATGTCTGACACGCCCGGGCATGTGATGGGACGATGCTAGTCATTTCTCTCCCTAATCTAATTTACTCCCTCTTTTAGAACTGAAGGCTCAGTAGAAAGAAATAAGATCATTACGTGTGGCTTAGAGACAGAGCGCTTAATGTGATTATGGAGTCAGGACAGGCTCAGAATCAAAGTGATTATTTTTCTTTTTTGTTTTTAATGATAATTCCCAGTGTTGACACTATGCAAGAAAATGGCACTTTCAGATACTGTTTTTGAGAAGGTAAATTGGCACAACTTTTCTAGAGAACAATTTAACAATATGTAACAAAAACCTTAAAAGTTTTTGCAGCCTTTGACCTAGAAATTCTACTGCTAGAAGTTTATCCCAGGGATGTGCTGGGAGACTTCTCGAAGATTGTTCACGGCAAGGTCTGTAATAATAAAATGTTGGAAACAACGGACAGGTTTGCCTATAGGGGATTAGCTAAATGCAGTATGCTATCCACCCAATGACCTTGCAGTCCTTTGAATATTATAGAATACATAAAGGCAGGGGAAGATGTTCATGACAGATCATTGACTGAAAAAAGCAAATCTGAAATAGTGTGTGCAGTAAATCTCATTTTTTACTTTTTAAAAAGGAATTTATGCATATAAATATACGCATGGGAAAAAAGTTCACAGTAGGTATACCAACAGTTATAGTTCATATTAAAATATTAATATTTCTTGATGGTAAAATTAAGAGTAATTTTTATTTCTTCCTTTCATTTATCTGGCTTTTCAAAATTTTCTGTAAGTAATTCTTATTTTTTAAAGGAAAAAAGTTTTAATAAAAAGTAATTTTTATTAGAGTCACCAGATAAAAATACACCATGGGACATACACTAAAAAATTGTTCGTTGTTTATCTGAAGATTAAATTTAAGTGGGTGTCCTGCATTTTTATTTGCTCAATCCAGCAAACCTACTTTTAATGCGAAGTAATCGAAGGAGAGATCAGGGTGCTGGCCCCCAGTGTGCTGGTCCCTTTGAGGACAAGAGAGGAATTGATTGTTCCAAGTCTTTTAAACCAAGAAATAGGATTTGGGTGGAATAAGAAAGGAAGATCAATTTGGGAGCCACACAGTCCTTATCTTGCATAACTCTGCTACCACCACCAGCATCCCCACCCTCCCAGCCCCACTTGCCCCACAGTCTGGATGTCCTGGGGCAAGTTACTCGTCTCCCCTGAACATGGGCAATAATGCCTGTCTTGCAAAGATCAAATGAGAACGTGTGTGAAGGCACTTTGTAAATTGCAAAGTGCCAAGCAGCACATTATTATCATGTTAGTGAATTATACACACAAGGACATGTTGAACAGGAACAGAACATCTGCCACAGACAACCGCAGAATTGTTCCTTGCAGCAGATTTTTGATGACTCTCTGAGGCCAAAACAACTCAAGGTTTAGTCACTGCAGGACTGAACCCATATATTAACATCTATTCAAATTGTTCTTGTGATCCTATTTATAGATGCACTGATCATTAAATATCGTTGGAACACTTTGCCACGAGTTGGTTGTTAAATTGCTTGGCGGGTAGCACGCGATGAGTGGCTCAGAGGAAGCCTGCGCGGTTTACGGGTTTGGCAGCTCGTAACTCCAGGCTCTCACCTTATCCTCACACGCTAGTCTCCGTCACCTTGGAAACTGCCCTATTCTAGATGCAGAGCACAGAACGCCCCAGCTGACATGGAATTAATCAGCAGCCGCCTTCTCTACTGGTCTCTGTCACCGAAAAACCGTCAGTGCCTCTCAACCCACTTTGGGGAGGATGCGTGGTGGGGTTTCAAGGATCTTTCAGGGAAAGATTAATAAAGGAGGTTGGCATTTATGAAAAAATGGAAAAATAAAATGAAGGAGAAAGAAATCAAGAGAAAAGGAAAGAGGAAAAGAAGGAAGGAAGAAGACAAAGAAGAAGAAAAGGTCAGAAGGAAGAAAATGAGATGATTATCCTATTTTACAGATGAGGAAACTGAGGCCCAGAGGCCCAAGGTCATATAACCAGTAAATATCAGAGCTGTATTTCAAATCCAAGAGAAATAGAATCCCCGAAGGAGAAAAAATTCCCCTAAGAAGACTGAATTTTCCAATGTCTAGAACAGTTCCTCTTGGGAATCAGACACTCTGGAAAGCGTGCCACAAAAATGCAACTTGTTAGTGAGGTGGCATGGCACAGAGGAAGACACAGCAAGAGGCAGCCACCCGCAAGCCAGGAAGAGGGCCCTCACCAAGAACCATCCCTGATCCTGGACTCCGAGCCTCCAGAACTGTGAGAAATAAACGTCTGTGGTTGAAACCCCCAGTCTACGGTATTTTGCCATAGCAGCCCGAGCAGACTAAGAAATAAGGTAATTCAGGGGCCGGCTCCGTGGCTGAGTGGTTAAGTTTGTGTGCTCCGCTTCGGCAGCCCAGGGCTTCGTCAGTTCCAATCCTGGGCATGGACATGGCACCACTCATCAGGCCATGCTGAAGCGGCATCCCACATGCCACAACTAGAAGGACCCACAACTAAAAATACACAACTATGTACCGGGGGGCTTTGGGAGAAAAAGGAAAAATAAAATCTTTTAAAAAAATAGAAAAGAAATAAGGTAATTCTGTTTAACTTATCGAGGAATTGCCAAACTATTTTCCACAGTGGCTGCACCATTTTCCATTCCCGCCATCAACGTTTGAGGAGAGAATACCAGTGTGGAGTCCCACCAGCCTCAGCCTAAATCTTAGCTCCGCCACGGACTTAACTGAGTGCCCACCTTATGTAACCTCTCTGGGTCTCGGTTTCCCCGCTGGTAAAATGGGGATCGTAGAGCTGAGGGAAGATTACACAGATGACATGTGAATAGTTCCTAGCCCTCGGTGCCTGGTAAATGTCACTGGTTTCCTGGTTGGTGTGGACAGAATCACAAAATCTCAGTGTTGGAGGGAGCCTGACAAAGACAGTAAATGATCGTATTTCCTGGATGGTTGTAGCAGGATGCCATAGGGTGTGGCCTGCCTGAATGTCCCCATCACTGCTGACTGTAGGGCAGTAGGGGCCAGAAGCAACGCCGCTGGGCATTGGGGCAGCATTTCATAAGCGTGTCCTTGGAAACCCAGCTTACACAGGGTATGAGTTATGAAGGAGAAAAAACAAGTCTGACGTCAAATACGCATGGGAAACACTGGATAAAATCACACCAAAGCAGGTTTCTCTTCTGCTGGACTTCTCAGAGCATTGAGCAGAGTTGTGTGCTTTGATATCCCCAGTGAGGAATGGAGTCTGCAGCATTTCCTAAATTTCTCCATCCTGGGAGACCTTTCCCAGCTGGGAGAGGCTGCATCTGGAAATGAGGCATCAGTCCACACAGCAGGAAAACCATACACAACCACCAAGTTTGGCTCAGCCTCGAGTTCCAAACACTCATCCCAAACCACTGCGTGGTAGAAATTCTTTCCTTTCCAGCTTTACCCCAAATAGCAACTTAGAAACTGCAGCTCTGCAGTCTTCCTCAGTGTCCCTACACACCCTTGCTCCGTGAAGCCCATCTCCAACTTCAAGTTCGAGGTGTGAGATAATCTTCCAAGGCTCAGAGAAGAGGGTCACTTTGTCAGGACTGAGGGAAGCCGCCCTCCCCATTCCCAGCCTGAAGCAGATTCTGAGCGCAAGCGGACAGAGCTGGGCTCCCTGCTCAGCCAGATCTCACAGCTGCTGAGTTCAGTAAATTTCCAGAGAGCTGACTTTCTTGGGTCCTGCAATTGCCCTTTTGTATGTTAATGCACTTTTTAAAAAATCTGTGATAAGTTAGGAGGCTGTAACTAAAAGATGTAAGGAAAGGTCTGGGACAGACCAAAAGCCTTAGCAGTTTCCTGAGACACCGGGGAAAGGGCTGGAGACGTTGTTCGAGAAGACTTGACCTCCAAAGTTCACATACAATGCAAATGCAAATGAGTTATACTCTTCTGTTGCCACCTCCCAGAATGGTGAATAATTCCATCTCTGGATGGTGACCAGATAAAATGATGCCCACTTCACATATAGGCTTACCCTGACTCTTTTATTCTCAGAGGCACTGAGGGAGCTGAGGCCTTTTCCTGAACTCTTAACTAGAATAAAGACAGTCCCGGTGATGAGGATTTTTAGGCTGCTTAATTTTAAAACAGTTTATGATGAGGATTTTTAGGCTGGTTACTTTTAAAACTGCAGATGAGAAGCAGGCTCCAAGGACTGGAATTTTGCTTGCCTTTTGAGACATTTGCGTTTGTCAAGGAAGGGGGGATGACCTTGTAGGGACCTGAAATTGGCCACCTCAGGATATGTCTCTTTGGCATCGGGATTTTTGGGGGCTGATTGCTTTTGATGGGCTGGGACAGGGAAGGAGGCTCCGGGGAATGGAACTTGCCCTTGTTGGGACACATTTACATTTGTAAGGTAAATCTCTACCTGTAAAACGTGCCTCCCTCTCTGTACCAGGAAGAAGAGGAGAGATGACCTTGTCCCTAGAAACTCTTAATGGGGAAGGCAAGAACTTAAGTTGGTTGCTGTCTGGCAATCTCATGTAACTGGTTTAGGGTGGTGGCGTCTAACCTTTCTAACCTTTACTTAATCGGATTTGATTCTTGTCTAAAAGTCATGGGATCACCCAATGACCAGACCCCACCTGCACTGATACCATTTTAACTTTTTTTCATGTTCTTTCCTTTTTCTTGTAAAGAGATGAATCATATACCTATGCCTTAAATTTAGCTCTAACCCTCAACTTGGGGCAGCAGAAGCTCTGACTGCCCCTGGGTCCTGTCCCCATGCTACACTATTCTCTAAATAAAAGAGCACTACTGCCAGATCTTAAGAGTCTAAGAAATCTTTCTTCCGACTCCTCGGCTCACCGACCCCGCATCACCAGGATGACCCCAAGACAGGAACCACTGACACCAATGACTCTCGATCAACCACCTACTATGTGACAGATGCATGTGGTCCAACAGGCAGAGAGAAGAGCCAACTGCACACAAAGGCATGTGGCTGGATTAACCCTAGCCAGCCCTCAGACCACAGCAGCTCCTGCAGACTGCCTGCTCAGCTGGAGTTTGGGAAACGGAGCAATGTCTGCAATGTAAGGAATCCGACCCACCCAGCCCTTATCAACACCGTAGGAAGGCTGCAGCTGTGGCTGAGGCCCTGGGAAGATTTACTCAAATGTGAAGCTAGACATGGATTTGTCTTTCATCAATGCATTTGAAGGGAACAGGCACTGGAGACAGCAGAAGAAAGTCTAGACGAGAGCTCTGTGGGTGGGCAAGGTGGACCTCTGCCTGCAAAGCAGGGGGCCTGGCTGCAGAAACTATGGAGTGGCATGCAGCTTGGGCCTTCACGCACCCCGAATCTTAGCTTTCTTTGTTAGGGCCTGGCGGTGGGAGAACATGGGTGTTGAGGAAGAGAGACAGCCTGCTGTGTTGGGCTGCGGGTGAGTGGCCTTGGCTTTACCTCTGACAGGCTGGGTGATCTCACCAGGTCATTTCCCCTTTCTGACCTCAGCTTCCTTGTCAGTAAAAATGAGATGGCTGTTCCAGGTCTGTAGACTGGGGAATTTTTTTTATCGTAGTAAAATTCACATAACATAAAATTTGTCATTAGCGACACTTAGCACAGTCACAATGTTGTCAAACCATTACCAATATCTAGTTCCAGGGCATTTTCATCACCCCAAAAAGAAGCCCCGTACCCATTAAGCAGTCACTTCCCATTATCCCCTCCCCCTAGCCCCTGGCAATCATTAATCTGCTCTCTGTTTCTATGGATTTGCCTATTCTGGATATTTCATATAAATGGAATTACACAGCCTTTTGTGACTGGCTTCTTTCACTTAGCATACTGTCTTCACGGTTCATTCATGTTTTGGCATACATCAGCACTTCATTCCTTTCTATGGATAAATAATATTCCATTGTAGACATGTATCGCTTTTATCCATTCATCAGTTGATGGACATTTGGGTTGCTTCTACCTTTGGCTGTTGTGAACAGCCAAACATTCTATGAACATTTGTGTACAAACATTTGTTTAAGTACCTGTTTTCAGTTCTTTGGAGTATATATCCAGGAGTAGAATTGCTGGGTTACATGATGTTAGGGACTAAATGTTTGTGTCCTCCCCAAATGCGTATGTTGGAGGCCTAACCCCCAATGTGATGGCGTTTGGAAGTGGGGCCTATAGGAGGTAGTTAGGTTTAGATGAGGTCAGGAGGGTGAGGGATTTGTATCCTTATAAGAAGAAGAAGAAGAGATTCCCCACCCCCACCCCCACCCCCATGTGAGGACACAGTGAGAGGCAGCCACCTGCAAACCAGGAAGAGGGTCCTCACCAGGAACCGAAGACGGGTCTTGGCCTTCCAGTCTCCAGAACTGTAAGAAATAAATGTCTCTTGTTGAAGCTACCCCAGTCTATGGTGTTTTGTTACAGCACCCTGAGTAGACTAAGACGTGTTAATTCTGTGTTTAATTTATTGAGGGGCCACCAAACTATTTCCACAGTGGCTGCACTGTTCCCCATTCCCACCAGCAAGGTTTGAGGGTTCTGTTTGCTCCTGATCCTCACCAACATGGAGATTTTTTTAAGCAGAGAGGACATTTAGTAATAAATCCTTTCCTTACAATGAAATCCTTCTTGGAAACCTACTATAATAAAACAGATTAAAGAGAAACTCCTGAGGTAAAGAGGATAGCACTTCTGAGGAAGCCCCCAGAGCTCTAAGAAGCACAGTTGGATAACCACCTTGCTCCAGTTGGGTTTGTTAGTTCCTTCCCAGCTTGGAATCTGGAGATCCCATCCTGACCCCTTTCCAAGGCCCATCCTGGTCTCTGGAGGTTTGGCTTGGAGAGGACTCTCCCCATCTTCATTCCATGCTTTTCAGGAAGGCCTGAGGTTACAGCGCACTTCACTATGTGGTATGGGGCCCATCTATGGAAGAATCATCTGGTTCTTATTAAAATGAAAATTCTGGGATCCCGGCCCAGACTTATAGAATGCGAATGTTTTATGGAGGAACCCTGGAATTTGCACTTTTTTACATACTTCCAGATGATTTTGATGCCCCCAAATTTAGAACCACTGAACCGGAAGGGACTGAGAGGTGAAGGATAGGAGAGTAAATGCCTGAGGTTGATGAGGCCAAAAAGCCGCCATCTTGCTGAAATGCTGAGCGCTTCCTCCTCTGCTCTCGGAGCAGGAGGGTGGAGCTGGATTTTGCCTTGGAACCAAGTGCCAATTGGGGCTACCCTAAGGTCAACTTGGCACCACCTCCTGCCCGCAGGACTGTGAAGTTCCAAAGGATAAGGACCCTCTTATGCCCCTCAGAAACTGTGCACAGTGTTTAAGCATCTCCAAGTGCTGTTATTTTCTTAATGATGGTTATTATGATTACTATTTTGAAATTTGGAAATATAACAGATCAGTCATAAAGCAATGACTGTTTATGTGAGTTTTAACAGCATTAAGCAATGCCTTCTTTGTGCTGAGAATCAACATTATTTACTTTGGGAATCTTGCCCAGCTTTCTGTTAACTCATTCACACATGGTTTCTCCTCCCAGCCTTGTGATTTAATAAAGTTTTCCCCAGCCAGGGCAGGGAACAAGGAAAATTGTCATATACAGAATCAGCCTAGCACACTGAACTCATAAGGATCGTCAGAAGCCCCCTACTCCTGTTCCATCCCCAGAGCAGGAATCCCCTCTTCAGGCTCGCTGGTACTCATCCAAGAATGAGTAGCCCCCCCCCCACCTGTTTTGGTTACCCATTGCTATGTAACAAATCTTGCCAGAACTTAGTGACTTAACACCACAACCATCCACTCTTTGGATTGACTGAGCTCAATTCAGCAGTTCTGCTCCATGTCATTGGGACTGCAGCCATCTAGGGGCTCAAGTGGGCTGAAGACACCAAGCTGGCTCACTCACATGGCCAGGAGCTGATGCTGGCTGTCAGCCGGGAGTTCAGCTTGGCCTTTTGGCCGAAATGTCTACATATGGCCTCTTCATGTGGCGTGGGCTTCCCACAATATGGCAGCTGGGCTAGGAGAAGGAGTAGGCTAAGAGCAAGTGATCCAAGAGGAAGGAGGTTCAAAGCCTCCTGATGTGGGATTAAACCCTAGCTCTAAAGCCTTGGGTAAATTACTTAATCTCTTAGAACGTATACTTCTAAATAAACTGAAGATAACGCCTTCTTCATCAGATTGATGTGAAGACTAAGTTGAGATAGTATGTGCAAAGCCCTTCACAAAGTGGTCCATAAACAGGAGTGGTTTATCACCGTGGACACACTGACACCTAATCCTGCGAGATCCTTCATAGTATGTGCTGGATCTCTCCATTCTTCTTCCTAGGCTCATACAAATTCCTCAACTGCCACCCCTCACTTGAAAACAAGGGAGAGGGGACGAGCCCAGTGGCATAGTGGTTAAGTTCATGGGCTCCACTTCAGCAGCCCGGGGTTCGAGGGTTTGGATCCTGGGTGCAGGCCTATACACTGCTCATCAAGCCGTGCTGTGGCGGCATCCCACATACAAAATAGAGGAAGATTGGCACAGATGTTAGCTCAGGGCTAATCTTCCTCACAAAAAAAAAAAAACAAAGGAAGAAAGAAAAGAAAGAGGTTGCCCTCTTTAATGGGATCCCTCAGGGCTAGATGGAGAAATCAGAAACTGTTACATGACTCCTTGGAATTTATCTTAAAGGGAAAAAAAATTACAAATATTCAAAGATATTTGTAGTTCCGTGTACTCCGCTTCAGTGGCCTGGGTTCAGTTCCCAGGCGTGGATCTACACCACTTGTCTGTCAATAGCCATGCTGTGGTGGTGGCCAATATACAAAAAGAGGAAGATTGGCAACAGATGTTAGCTCAGGGTGAATCTTCCTCAGGAAAAAAAAAAAGAGTCCCAGCTCAGCTCAGGGTTTGAGTTATCCCAGCCCAACTCCAAACGTGTGAATGAAGAAGCCTCCAGATGATTCCATTACCTCATCCCCACCCCAGGCTTTCGTCTCACTCTAGTTTGAGTTTTCCCAGCTGAGATTCCAGAGTTGTGGCATCATTCCTGCTGTGCCCTGTTAGAATTCCTGACCTGCAGGATTTACGAGCATATTAAAATGGTAGTTGTTTTATTCCACTAAGTTTTGTGGATTTTTCTACTCCAATAGCTAATGGAACACTAAACTAACATATCATAATTCTGTGGGCTACCCAATACCCTTCCAAAAAATTCCTTTTTTGCTAAGTTCCCCAGAGTTGGTTTCTCTTGTTTCAATCAAGAGGCATGGTTGGTAGATATACAATGAAGCACTACGCAGCCCTGGAACTGATATGGCTCTATGTTAAGATGTTCACAATGTAGTTTTAAGTGAAAATGGCAGGTTCTCAAATAGTAGGTACAGAATAGTTCCATTTTTGTAAAAGAAAATTATTTTGGCACAGAATAAATTCTAGGATGCTATGTACCAAAATTATACAGTACTATGTTTAGGTATTGGAATTAGAGGGGTTTTTCCTTATGCTTACCTGTATTTTCTAATTTTTAAAATAATGAATATCCTTACATAGTTACTTGTGTAAACTCTAAAAGTTAAAAAATAGTTTAAAAAATAAAGCCAGGGTTATAGATTCAAGAATTTGAGCGTGCCCAGAATACCTCTCCACATCTGGGTATTTTGTACGTCCCCCCATGTACGATCCCAAAGCACAATCTTTAGGGAATGCAGTAGCCCCTAATACTTCTTCCCCTCCCTATAAACATATGCTCTTCCTAACATCAAAAGTAGAGTTTATCGGGGCTGGCCCCGTGGCCGAGTGGTTAAGTTCGCGCGCTCCGCTGCAGGCGGCCCAGTGTTTCGTTGGTTCGAATCCTGGGCGTGGACATGGCACTGCTCATCAAACCACGCTGAGGCAGCGTCCCACATGCCACAACTAGAAGAATCCACAACGAAGAATATACAACTATGTACCGGGGGGTGTTGGGGAGAAAAAGGAAATAATAAAATCTTTAAAAAAAAAAAAAAAGTAGAGTTTATCATATTTGGAAAATAAACAAACAGATAAACACATAGATAAGAACAGATTGGTGGTTCCCAGAGGGGACGTAGGTGAGAGGAGGGCGAAAGGGGTAAAGGGGCACATACGACGTATGGTGACAGATTAAAAACTAGACTATTGGTGGTGAATGTGATGCAGTCTACACAGAAGCTGAAATATAATAACATACACTTGAAATTTACACAGTGTTATAAACCAATGTGAGCTCAATAAAATAATTAAGAAATAAAAAAGAAGTAGAGTTTCTTTCTCCTTTCCTTTAATCTGGGCTGCCCCTGTGACTGCTTTGGCCAATGGAATACAGCACAAGATGTTCGAGGATTTCTGATCTCAGCCTTAGAAAGACTGGCAGCTTCTGTTTCATTCCTCTTACATGTTTGTTCTTGGGGTGGCCCCTCTCAGAGCCTAGCCCAAACCACACAGAGGAGAACCAAGACTCTCCTGTTAGCAGCCTCAGCTGAGCATCTAGCCAATTGCCAGCCATGTGAACACGTCATTTGGGATTCCGGCCCACTTGAGCCCCAGATGACTGCAGATCCAAGGGACATCATGTGGGGCAGAAGAACCACCTAGCTGAGGCCTGTTAAACCACAGACTCACGAAAGGTACTAAAATGGTGGTTGTTTCAAACCACTGAGTTTTGGGGTAATGTGGTAGCCAGCCTCCAAGATGGCTCCAAGGATCCCCACCTCCTGATATTCACTCTTTGTCCCTTTGCACATTCTACCAGGGTTGGCTGTGTGACTGACAGAACACAGAAGTGATGCATGGTATGTTACTCCCAAAATTAGATTACAGAAGACCTTGTAGCTCCTGTCTTGGTCACTCTCTTAGATCACACGTCATGTTGTGAGCAGTCGCATTGAAAGAGCTCTACATAAGTTGATCAACTTGTCACTGGGTTGCCCGGGACTTTCCTGGTTTTAGACTGAAGGGAGGTAGGAGCTGTCTCATCCTGAGAACTCCTCAGTCCTGGACAAACCGGGATGATAGGTCATCCTACGTCCATATGGTGAGGAACTCAGCCCACTGGACAACAGTGAGCAAGAAACTGAGGCCTCTTACCAACAGCTGCACGAGGGAGCCACCTTGGGAGCAACTCCTCCAGCCCCAGTCAAGCCTTGGGATGACGGCAGCCCCAGCAGACAGCTTGACGGAAACCTCAGGAAGACCCTGATCCAGAACCACCCAGGTAAGCTGATCCCAGATTCCTGACCCCTAGACACTCTGTGAGACAATAAATATTTGTTATTTTAAGATGCTAAATTTGGGGTAATTTGTTAAACAACAATAGATAATTTATACACCCTAATAGATAACAAAACAGGGGACTTAAGGGGTTGTGCTTTCCACCCTGTGTTAAACAGCTGTGATGAGCTTTCTCTTGGGGTTTTCCTTTCCTGAAAATCAGCCTGAGGGAGTTTTGCTTCTAGAGCTACTGAAGAGCAGTGCCAGGCAGGCCTCCTGGTTGCTGCTGGATGAGCTCATTCCAACTCTAATTGTTTTCCAAGCCTCAACAAGGAATCTCTTGGGCTCACAAGGTCCTCCCACACCTCTCCATTTCCAAATGCTCTCTGAGGCTGTCCTGATTGATTTCCCTGAAGGCCTGAGGTGCTTACCTGGGCTGCTTATACAGCCTTCTTTGCCAGAAAGTATCTCCTGATCTCTGGCCACAAGGATATCTGTGTGCAGAGAACAAAGCACGGAATGCATAGCCTGCAGGGCAGGCACGTGGTTTGCGGGTCTGGGAGTCTTGACCCAAAATCTTTTCCAACCAGGCCCCGAGGTATTTGAGATTTCACCTTTCAGGAGAGATTCACTCCCCTGGGACTGACAATTTGTTCACCAGGGCTGCCTTCTGAATGAGTTTATTGAAGACACTTTTTGCTGCCCAGAGCAGCATAAGAGCAGTGAGAACTGAATCCAGGGAGCACGAAAGATAGGTGCGACCCCAAAAAGCTGATCTTGGCTCCCCCTGCTCATGCTGTGTTGGACTGACTGTCTCCAGTCAGGCTGCAGGGCGGCACACACGCAGAGCACCAGCACGCTCGGGGCAGGCTGCTCGTACACCCGGAGACCCAGAGACAGCGCCAAAGCAGCTGAAAACACAAGTCACATGTGCTGAGCTATTAGCTTCTTGGGCTGTCAGAACAGTGTCACAAATTGGGTGCCTTCTGATAACAGAAATGTGTTCTCTCACAGTTCAGGAGGCTAGAAGTCCAAAACTAAAGTGTCGGCAGTGTTGATTCCTTCTGTGGGTTGTGAGGGAGGGATCCATTCCCCCACTCTTCTCTTAGCTTCTGGTGGCTTGCTGGCAATCTCTGGCGTTCCTCAGCTTGTCCATGCATCACCCCGGTCTCCGCCTTCGTGTTCACATGCTGTTCTCCCTGTGTGCATGTCTTTGTGTCCAAATTTCCCACCCTAATGACTTCATCTTAACCTGGTCATCTGCAAAGACCCCATTTCCAAATAAGGTCACATTCACGGGACCAGGGAGTTAGGTCTTCAACATCTCTCGAGGGGACACAATTCAACCCATAACACTGGGCATTAAATAAGAACAGTTCATATCCATGAAATGCCAGGCACTTGCCAGGATAGGCATTTTATATACACTACTCCTAGTCCTCACAAAGATTTTCCAGTTTTATAGCCATAGAAACTGAGGATCAGAAAAATTATGGGAGGCCGGCCTGGTGGCGTAGTGAAGTTTGTGTGCTCTCCTTAGGTGGCCCAGGGTTTGCAGGTTCAGATCCCAGGCGTGGACCTATACACCACTAGTGCATCAAGCCATGCTGTGGTGGCATCCCACATACAAAATAGAGGAATACTGGGACAGATGTTAGCTCAGGGCCAATCTTGCTCACCAAAAAAAAAAAAAAGAGAGAGAGAGAGAGAGAGAAAAAGAAAGATTATGGGCTTATCCTAACTTACAAAACTAGAAAATATAGGCTCTGGAATAAGATAGCCTGGCTTCACCACGTAGCTAGGAGGCCTTGGACAAGTGACTTAGCCTCTCTGTGCCTCAGTTTCCTCATTTGTAAAGTAAGGATAATAATAATCATGCTTCCATCCACGCTGAGTTGTCGCGAGGATTTTAAAAGATAATGCACAGAGTCTGGCACATAGTGATTACTGAACTCCTGTTATCTGGTGTAAGTAGTGGAGTCAACATTTAATCCCACATCTCCTTAGTTCTGACACCTTCATTCTTTCCTCTTTGATCCAGCATAACTAGGTGTCAGACACGTCTGTCCTCATGATCTTGCTGAATCCTCACCATACCTCTGGGAGGTGAATATTTCTGGCAATATTTTATGGATGGGGAACTGAGACACAGAGAGGTGAGGTGACGTGACAAAGGTCCCCCAGCAAACCAGGCATTCTAATCTAGCTCTGCTGATTCTAATATTTCTTCCACTATGTTTTCTGTCATCCCAACACACAGACATAAAGTAGTAGAACATTTTCCTCAACCACGGTTTGCTAAGAACCTCTGGATCCAAGGTCGTCAGCCAAGATTATGAGTTCAGTCAGTGGCCAACCCGGAGACTGCAGCAGGCAAAGGGTTCTGTTCCCCGAGTCATCTCCCGCCTGGTTCAGAAAGCTCTGTTCAGAAGATCTACTGCTAATTCTTTTCTTGTTTGTTTGGGTTTTTCTGGTGAAGGAGATTGGCCCCTGAGCTAACATCTGTTGCCAATCCTCCTCTTTTTGCTCCAGGAAAATTGTCCCTGAGCCAACATCTGTGCCGGTCTTCCACTGTTCTATATGTGGGATGCCTCCACAGCATGGCCTGATGAGCGGTGGTGTGTAGGTCTGTGCCTGGGATATGAACAGGCGAACCCTGGGCCACCAAAGCAGTGTGCAAACTTAACCACTACACCACTGGGCCAGCCCCTTTACTGTCAATTCTTGAGAAAGTCCTTCAGAAGGAAGAACTGCCCCCCCCTTCTCTCTCTCTCTCTCTCTCTCACACACACACACACACACACACACGCAGAATGCTTATAAGAGGCCGCACCCCTGGGACGAAGTAACTAACTATTGAAAGGAGATGGTGGTATAAGATTTTTCAGCTGGAAAGGCTGAAAAGCAAGAACCAGCTGCTAAACCCAATCCAGAGATCCTTGGAAACCAGTCCTGGGGCAGAGAAGATTCCAAAAGGCAAAAGCGAAAAAACACCATTGAAACACCTCAGAGTCGAATTCCCTCAGATTTCTCTGTCAGGATAGAAAGAGCCAAAGCAGCCACAACCCCCGGCTGGGCCTTCCCGGCTCCTCCTTCCACCACCTCTGCCCCAGGGGCTCTTCTGCCCCATGGTTCAGCCCTACAGATACCTAAGGAGAGCGGACACGGGAAACCAGCCACCCACAGCCCTCATCTGGCCCACGGACAATTTCTGTCTAGCCTGCACACAGTGTTTAAGTTTGTTAACATTTTACAAGTAAGAAGTTTCACCTAAGAATCTGGATTTTTTGCTTCTTTTGGAAAATCAAAGGTTCTGCCCAGTGGCTCTGGGCCCCTGAGTGGCAACGGTGACAAAGTTGAGTCGTGGCTGCCTCCAAGTTGATCGCTTTTATACCCAGTCCTCTTGACTCGTTTCTCGTCCCTGCCTGACCCCTGGAGGGATCTGAGTTTTCAAGCAGGCCAACTGAGACCTCTGCTCTGCCTGTCAGTTAAATCCATCTCGCCTCACCCCGGCATCAAAACTCCTTCATAGCACAGCTTATTCAGACTTCCCACTAGTGACTATACCTCATTCCAAATTTATTTACTCCTTCATCTCCAAACAGGTCCCGTATTTCCCCACATTGGTGCCTTTGCTACTGCTTTTTTATTTCCTCTAAGATGCCTTCCATCCCAACTTGGCCTGGGAACTCTTTCATACCCTTTAAAGTCCAGATGAAGGCCTTCAGACTCTCCCAGACAGATGCAAGCTCTCTTTCATTTGATGCTCCAAAGCACCTTGTTATCTGCAGTACTTGCTCTGACTTTCACGCTGCACGCATTTGCACATCGGGAGTTTTCTTCCGGTGATTCACCTCCTCGTGGTCTGTAATTCCAGCTGAGCCCGGCCTTCCAGTCATCTCCACAAGGCCCTAGACGTGTGAAGCAGGAAGCTATCTGGACCCTCCGGACCAGCCCCGCCACCAGATAAACACTGCTGAGTTAATGCACATGGAGCAGAAGAATTGCCTGAGACTTGCACAGATTCTTGACTTTGTGACAACTGTGAGACATAATAAAAGAGTTGTCATTTTGAGCCACTGTTTTTTTTTTTTCTGCTTTATCTTCCCAAACCCCCCGTACATAGTTGTATATCTTAGTTGCAGGTCCTTCTAGTTGTGGGAAGCCACTAAGTTTTAATTCAGTTTGTTACACAGCAATAGATAACTGAAACAGTTGGGAAAATAAAAAAGCTTTTAAGCTTGTTAATTACTTTCCTCAAGTCTTTTTACGAAACTGAAAAAAGTATATACACACACAACTTAGAGAAGGAGAAGAGAAGCTAATATTTATGGAGCTCCTAATTTGATTTCTGCCTGGCACTTTTATATGCATTATCTTATCTAATACTCAAGACAATCCAGCTTGTATTATTATCTACATTTTAAAAAAGAAGAAATCAAAGCCCAGAGAAGTTACGTAACTTGCAGATGATCACACAGCTCATGGGTAGGGGAAATAGGAATTGAATGCCCCGTCTGGTCTATCCAGCTAGAAAATCCATGTTTTTGTCACCATCTCATGTCCCTGAACCACCTCTCTTGGCTCAGATGGTGGGTGGTCTACATTCTACTTAATGTGACACCATCTGTGGTTTTTTATGTTGCTGCAAAGCCTTCAAAATCTTCCTTTAAAGGGCCACATATTATTCCAACTATAGTTTACAAGCCATTCCCCTATTGTTGAGTATTTACATTCCTTCCAAATCTCGTTGCCATTAAAAGGACTTCTGACAGTGGCGTACTGCCAATAGAGAGTAAGAATTTTAGAGAGAGGGATAGGTCATTCCTGGGCTTTCTTTGGTATTACCAGGAATCTCCTCTATAGGACTCCCCCTCCAGCCCCCTCCCCACCCCGCCCTCCTCTCCCCGCTGACTCCCTTCATGAACTTGGTTACACAGTCACCTAAGGAGGGCGTCAAAGGCAGAGCAGAGAAGGGGGATGACAAAGAAAAATGGCAAGCAATAGCATATATTGGAGAATATGAGGAAGCCATTTGGTATAAAACTAATTTGGCCTGACCTTGTCTTTCCAAAAGGGGCTGACCGCAGCCCGTTGAGCATGCATTGTACATCTGCTTTAGATATTCCCTATGGCAAGAACAAAGGCCCTTGAGATAAAGGTGCAACTTCCCTCCCCCTCCCAACGTTGGCATTCCCTTAAGGATTAAGCATCTTTCCTCAGGCTAGGAACTGATTGCTGTGCTCACCTGTGACCACCCAGCTCAAGACAATAGGCTTGCCTCCTGCTACCCCTCTGAGATAGCAGACCCACTACCTGCTGTGTCCATCAAGCACTGTGCCGACAGGGCAATCTTGTGACTATTGTAGGAGGGACATTACAATCATATGTGAAACGTCCTGTATGGGGGTATATGACCACTCTGTATACCTCACTTCTTTGGTGCCCTTTCTTCCTTCGGGATGGTCCTCTGATTTCAGCTCGGAATAAACTCACCCAAATTTTCATTTATAGATTGGTTATGGATTATTTTCGTCGACAGTTCTTGGCGTAGTCACAGCAGGGTTTCAGAGAAGCCCACCAGAGACCACCTGGAATCTACACTGAGCCGGCATTCGGTACCAATAAGGGCCCATTGAGCCCCCTGGATCACTGCATTCTTCAGGTGACCCTGGTGAG
Source organism: Equus quagga (assembly GCF_021613505.1). Classification (NCBI taxonomy): domain Eukaryota; kingdom Metazoa; phylum Chordata; class Mammalia; order Perissodactyla; family Equidae; genus Equus; species Equus quagga. Next base: position 167,952,958 of record NC_060267.1, read on the forward strand.
TTCTCCTGAAACCCGGACCTCCTTATTTTAAGCTGATGGTCCAAGAGTTTATATGAGCTGGGTAAGGTCTTAAGACTAGAGGTTAAGGGGTACCGGTACATACCCTAGGTAAGAGGAACCTAGGAGGAATTTGCTAGGCCAGAGGAGTCTAGAGGGAAGTTCCTAGGCCAGAGGAGCCTAGAGGGAAGTTCCTAGGCCAGAAGAGCCTAGAGGAACTTGGGAGTGAATGGGGAAGGCTGAGATTTTTAATTTGGCTTTAAATTGGAAAGAATTGTGTTTATAAAGTCTGAACAAACTGCTTTATAGAGAAATGAGAGACTGAACGTGTTCAGCTCCGAAGAAAAGGGACATTTGCTCCTCCTGGCCTTTAGCAAAAGGCATCCTTAGGTGACTAAGGACCTCAGCGGGAGTGTCAGAGGATCAATCCTCGAGACATGCAGCGGTCCCATAGGGAACTCCACTCTTATTCATGGTAATTAATTACAGGCTCGTCTGGGGACGCGCACATAAGGGCTGGTCACCCTTCGCTCCCAGCTCCCACGGCAGTATTAGGCGGCCAGAGGGAAAAACCGAGGCACATAAGAGAGTGTTTATGACCTTTCTATAGGGAGTAACACTCACAAGCAGCACACTTTCTGACCCACGACACTGTCCTTAGAAGTTGTTCGGACTTTATAACAAAACAAAATTAAAAGAGAAGCGAGAATTCAAGCTTCTAAAACAGCCCGATCAGTTCCTAAATGGGCAGCCTTTCCTCCAGACTCCAGTTGGCGTCATGCTGTGATTGCAATTGCTTAACAAAGGGGGATCCCAAGCCAGATTGCTAAGGCTGAAAGAAAGAAAGAAAGAAAGAGGAAAAAGTTGGGAAAACAAGTTTTTTCACTGCGGTCTGCTATGAGAACACCTAAGTAAGATCTTTGTTCTGTCTGTCTGTGTGTGTCTATATATGTTACAAAAGTTTTTATATTTTACCTCCGGATGGTACAATTTCTAAAGAGCTCCATTCCATTCACTTAAAGTAAGCGCTTACAAAAAGTTTTTCTAAAAGTTCTAACCCAAATGTCTTTCAAGTTAACATGGTATAGGTTAATCTTGGGTTAAGGAAAGTTTAAGTCGTTGGTTTGATTGAAAAGGCATGTCCTCAAAAGTTGTTGGTATTTGAATATGATGCAGGCATGCAGCCTGGGTTTACTAGTCAAATAAGTTCATGTTGTCTGTTAAATTCGTCAACAAAATAATAGCTTTAAATGATGACCAGTTTTGTGTAATGTCTCATGAGGTTTTGTAGGTAATCTGAACATAATTGTTGGAAACAAATGGTTTAAATAGATAAAAGTGGGCAAAATAACTGTTTTATGGTCTGTATACTTGGGAAAAAACAGCTTCCAAATTCTTTTTGGTAACAATCTTGAGTTTTGCTAAATTAAATTATAAAAGTCTGAATATCTGGGTCATTTTTGGATTGGGTAGAACACTGAAACATTATTGCTAAACGTATCTAAGTTTATCCACTTTTGGCTTCGTATTGCAGAGAGGCTAAAAGTCTTTGGGTGTTTTAAAGGAGAGTAAAGTGTAAGTTTTCAGTAAAGAAGTTATAAAGAATGGAAATATTTTGTTTGATTGGTTAAGAAAGATAAATTTGTCCTAAAGTACTAGGAGGAGAAAAATAAAAGGATATGGGACAAATTCTGAATGCAAAAGAAAGTTATAGAAGGTTTGTGTGAAAGAAATTCAGAAAAGAGTTTTATACCTGGTCAGGTTGGTTAAGATTGAAATGAATCTAATTAAGTAAATGGGTTTTAATATGAAAAAGTAAACTGGTACAAAAATTAGAATTTGGCTTTCTCTCTTAAAAGGATAATTTTCTTAAACTTTTAGTCTTCTCTTGATAAAGAGATTATAAAAGGTTTTTCCTTCTGAGTAAGTTTACAGAAGATCTATGTTTTGTTAAGGTAATTTCCTAGGTACAAAAAGACAGAGGTCTCTTTATTAAGGTTTTTTTGCTGTTGTCACTTTGGTTAAATATTATGAAGCATTGTTTCATTGACCCTTGTTTTACAGTGACAAGATCAGCAACCTCTTGATCTTGTTTAAGTAACTGTTTAAAGATCTTTTGATATTTTTGACAAGCTTCTCCCTCAAACAAATAGTCAAGTCCTAAATAAAGGCTTTCCTTTGACCTGGATGAAGGAGGAGAATTTCTCTGAGGATTTTCAGAGGGCCCCTGAAACTTCTCCAAGAAATTTGTTCTCTCTTCCTCTGAAGGAGGGATACTAATGAGGCTTGTTTGGAACGCTAAATTGCATGAGAAGCATTGTCAAGCAAATGATAATAAACCTCAGGTTATGTTGTGTAGGTAAATGCTATTCACTATTTTAACCTTGCTACTCATGAGGATTATTTTTGGCTGGTTACTGTTAAAACTGCAGACGAGAAGGAGGTTCCGAGGTGTGGAATTTGCTTGCCCTTTGATAAGAGACATTTGCATTTGTGAAGGAAGTCTCCATCTGTGGGTGTTTCCCTCTCTGCACCAGGAGGAAGGGATGACGACCTTATCTCTAGAAACTCTTAATGGGGCTGGCAAGGACTTAAGTCTTGTTTATTGTGCTTGTCTGGTGACCTCATGTAGCTGACTCCCCCCACCACCAATGCCCTCCTTTGTCTGTAGCTGCAGATAGTATTTAGGGTGGTAACTTCTGGTACTCACTTAATCCGATTTGATTCTCATCTAAAAGTTATAGGACCACCCAATAGCCAGACCCCACCTGCACTGATACCATTTTAACTTTTTTACATATTCTTTCCTTTGTCCTGTGAAGAGATGACTCACATGCCTATGCCTTAGATTTAGCTCTACTGTCAACCCATGTTTGCAGCAGCAGCAGCTCCTCCTGCCCATGGGTCCTGTCCCCATGCTATTCTCTAGATGGGAGAGCACTACTGCCAGACCTTGAGAGAATCCAAAAAATCTTTCTTTTGACTCCTCAGCTCACTGACCCTGCATCAGCTACGTTGCTTCCAACATCACAAGGGGAGAAGACCACGACTGCATTCTATTGTTTAATTTGGTTTACAAATGGGTCTTACTTAAATGATAAACAAGGACAGTTATCAAGCTGGATATGCTGTCCAGCCTCAAGAATGCCTGCTACTTTCTGTTAACTCTGCTAATCCAGTAAAAATTTTTCCTTCTACAGGCTTAAGAAATCACCACGGAAGAAGAAAAATATATATATATAGGTTACAGCAAGAGGGAAAAGTAATACTTTTGGCAACTCTCTCCCAGTGGCTCATATAGCCTCTACTATATGTGCTATATGCCCAAAGTATAATCCGGAGAAGCCACTTCATGAGTCACAAAGCCACTTTCCCTTCCTAAGGGACCCTTTGAGGTATGACAATTGGACTTTGTCCAAATGCCACCATCTCAAGGATAAATACATCTTGTAATGAGCTGTATATTCTCACATTGTTTTGAGGCTTTTCCTTGCAGAAGAGTGATGGCTTTAGATAAATTATTATTGAAAAGAATAAATTCCTGTTTGAGGAATTCCTACCGAGTTACGTTGTGACTGGGAAACTCATTTCACCGGATAAATAATTGAATCTATTTGTAATGTTTGGCAAATATTGCTGCATTTCCACTGCACTTACCATCCTCAATCCTCAGGATTCGTAGAAAGAACTAATGGCACAACCAAAACTTAATTGGCAAAGATTTCAGAAGCATTTACTCTCTCATGGCCCAAAGCTCTTGTGCTAGCGCTCCTTAATCTTAGATCTACACATTTTGTAAACATCAGCTGTCTCCTTTTGAAATAATAATAAAGCAGCCTATGCAATTAGATGAAGAAATATATGAACCAAACTTTGCTTAAGGGGTATATTAAATTGTTGTCATGGTCTTATTGAGGTGCTTAAAGAAATGAAAGATTGGTAGCTGATTCTTTCTCAGAGAGCTCCCAGAACTTAAGGATCTTGGACTATAACCTGGAGAGTTTATTTATTGAAAGAGACATCAAATAAGACTGTTTGCAGCCCTGTTGGAAGGGACCATACCAGGAGGAGAAGAAGACGGCATCTGTTGTAGACAGCTGTCCCAAGACTCCGGACCAGGCCTGTATTCCTGACCTTATATCTCCTCATTTAAACTTTTGTTATGCTTAAACTGTATACCTATTTTATAATTTGTTTGGAATACTATCATACTTAAAGAAGGGGATTCATTTGGAACAGACTGATCTTGAAGGCCAGGAATTTATTGAGTGACTCCTAATGGAACTCAATGGTTATGTGGAACAAATCTTTGGCCTTGGCTACTGCCTGGATGGCTAAAACACTACACCCTGAGTTTCCTTTAAAAGCAGAGAGGGAGTCAGGCTGAGTTAAAACCTGTTGCCAATCTCCCTCTCTTTAAGGCCAGATGGGCTCGTTCAGTGCTCCACTGGTAAGGCTATATTAGCAACTATATGTGCTTCTTCTTTGGGGCTAAAAGATGTCGTTATTACATATGGAATCTCTGACTACATTTACTCAAGAAGCCCTTAATGATAGTCAAGCAGGAATACCCTTATTTAAATAGTGAAATGTCTTTAATGAGAAGGGCTGTCCTTCAAAACAGCATGGCTTTAGATATTCTTACTGCATCCCAAGGTGGTACATATACAATCATTCAGACTGAATGCTGTGTTTTTATATGTGATGAATCTTCCAATGTGTCATCTCTGCTAAAGCACATGAAGAAGCAAGTGGCTGCCTTATGTGAATCCTGCACCCCCTTTGATTTGTTTGCTTGGCTCCCTTTTCAGTATCAGTTCCCTTTTTCGATCCGGATTGCAATTCCTATTTCTATTACTTATTGGAATCCTTGTACTGGTCATAATATTCAAACTAATTATTGTTTTCTTTACTCGGTATTGTAAGAGTAGCATACAAACTAAAGTAATGATTGCTTGATGGCTTAAAATGGTCGATCTATCTTATAATCCTGGACAAATTTCCTTTTCTGATAAAGACTTTACCTAAGAACTCATTTTAAACTAATGTCTTCAAAAATATTGAATTATTATTACTGTACTTGTTCTATAATCATATACAATGTAAATGCAAAATGTCATAGAGAAGCACATATACAATGTTTGTGAAACAATCTAAAATTAATTATAAATTACATGACATATGAAATGCTTCCTCTGTTAATACATATATATCCATGCTTGTCCACTATTTCCCACCAACGTGGATGACTAAGCAAATAATGAGATAAAAGCCTAGCACCGAGGGACATGGTGGACCCAGGGCAGGCAGCAACCACCCTGGCACCGAGGGACAATATTTTGATCATCAATGCTTTCTATCGAAAGATTAGAGATCAAAAGGGGAAAATGACAAATAAAAATGGCAAGCAATAGTATATATTGGAGAATATGAGGAAGCCATTTGGTGTAAACCTAATTCAGCCTGACCTTGTCTTTCCAAAAGGGGCTGACCGTGACTGTTGAGCATGCATTGTATGTCTGCTTTAGATATTCCCTATGGCAAGAACAAAGGCCCTTGAGCTAGAGGTGCAACTTCCCTCCCCCTCCCAACGTTGGCATTCCCTTAAGGATTAAGCATCTTTCCTCAGGCTAGGAACTGATTGCTGCACTCACCTGTGACCACCCAGCTCGAGACAATAGGCTTGCCTCCTGCTACGCCCTCTGAGAGAGCAGACCCACTGCCTGCTGTGTCCATCAAGCGCTGTGCCGACAGGGCAATCTTGTGACTATTGTAGGAGGGACATTTCAATCATATGTGAAACATCCTGTATGGGGGTATATGACCATTCTGTATACCTCACTTCTTTGGTGACCTTTCTCCCTTTAGGAAGAAAGGCCCCTGGCCATGGTCCTCAGATTTCAGCTCAGAATAAACTCACCCAAATTTTCATTTATAGATTGGTTATGGATTATTTTCGTGGACAGGGAGAAAAACAATTCCCTTGAAACTCACACCCATTCAGGCAGAGAGTTAATCATCGTTGATCATTTAGTGCAGACCTCATCAATCTTAAATAGCTTTGACAGCTGGAAAAATTAAGATTGTGTCAGGACTCCTGTTGGTTTTGAAAAGATTATAAATTCTCTTATTTCAAAAGGGCCAGGTGAAAGCTTTTTAAATCCTGTCAAGAATTTTAGCCTGTATCCTGAGAGCAATGGGTAGCCATTGACTGGTTTTAAAAAAGGAGTGATGACCTGATCTGATCTTTTGATCTAGAAACAACCCCCTGGTTGGGAGGGCAGCTGTAGGGTTAGTGGTTAATGAGACGGGGGGTGGGGGTCAGGGAGGACTCCAGCATGACCACAGGATTCTGCCCAGGACAGCTGGGAGGGTGGGATGAGAAGCAGGAAGGGATGGGAAGGACAAGAGTTGTTCCTTTTGGACCAGGGGACCTAAGGGGGCCTGAGGGCAGGGCCTGGGACAGGCGTGGTTTGGGGGGGCAAGCAGGCTGACTTCCAGATGCTTATCCCCCAGGGCTCTTGCTGGCTGGTTACTTGGTCATGTGGACTCAGGCCCAGGAGGGAGGGCCCCATGGGCCAGGCCAGCCCTTGGAATTGGAGGGTTCTGGAAAGCCATCCTGGCCCAACAGGAGAACTGGGGACACTGGGGAAGACCCTCAGGCTGTGAGGCTTTAGCAACTCGTGAGACTGCTAATCTCCTCCTCTTGATGAAGGGAGTCTGGACTACCTCATTGTTTTTTGTTTTTTGAGGAAGATGAGCCCTGAGCTAACATCTCTGCCCATCTTCCTCTTTTTTACATATCAAGCCTGCCGCAGCATGGCTTGATAAACCAAGCGCAGGTCTGTGCCCGGAACCGGGTGGTGAACCCTGGGCCACTGAAGCGGAGGCCACGATTTTAACTGCCGTGCTGCCAGGCTGGCCCGGACTACCTCATCTTAAGGGGCTGTTTGAGCTGGAGGTCATTAAGTTCCTGGAGCTTTTCAATTCAAAGGTTCTTACTAATTTCACGTTTAGGGGAAAGCCCCAAACCAGATGTAGCCCTGGGAAAAAATCCCCTGGTGTCTGCCCTCGCAAAGACCTACAGCCCGCTAGAGGCAAGTCCAAGGTGACCAGCACAGGTTGGATCAGCTCTTTAAGAGAGGTACAAAGACAGGCACTGGGGGAGGCAGAGTTTAATCCCACCAGGGCATCTGGGAAGGCGGAGAAGTGATGGCTTTTCCTCTGGGCCCTGAAGAGCAGGTTGACTTCCGCAGGTGGACAGGAGAAGGCGGAACATTCTCGGGAGAGGAAACAGCTGGTGCAAAGATCCAGAGGAGAAAAGACAAGACACGCTGGAGCGGAGGGAGCTTCGCAGTGGCATGACTCTTTCTAGGTGCAAGCAGATATAACTGTTTGTACCGCTCAGACTCACAACACTGTGAGGACAGGGGAAGCCATCTAACCTCGGCCCCAGAGACGTCTTCATCGTGAGTGGCCAAGATAGAAATTTCCTGTGACATCATCTGGGAAAAATGCAAGGAAGCTCAGTCCCTAACTTGCCTTGTCCCCACCCCCAAAAGCAACTTTCCAGAGCCCTTGGATGTGCATTCTTTGTGCTAGCCTCATCTCTCCATGCCTCTTCCTTTCCTACCTGTATTTTTTCTATTGCCTTCTTTCTAGTTAAGCCTTTAGAGGAAGAGAGAAGGTAGATAAAAATAAACAAACCTATAAAGCACTAAACCTATCATATTATCTTTCAAAACAAGTCCAGTGTCCACCAGACCTTCAGAGGGGCTGGTGGTGCTATGGGTCTCCTGAGCAGAGCTAGATGGGGCATGGTAGGCAGGGTGTGGGAAATGACCCCACAGTGAAGTGCAGGAAGGAGCAAGCCTGGGCAGGGGACTCTGGGGACAGTGGTGGGAGTGAATTGGAACTGAAAGTACGGGAAACCCTCAGGGCCCTCAGAAGGTTATTAAAGTCTACCTGCATACCTAGAGTCGGCTTCAGCTGAGGCTGGTCAGGCGACACCAGATGCCAGGCCATTCTCACCCAAATGTCGTATTCCAGGGTTAAGTAGGAGATTTTTAGGGGCCGGCCCGGTGGTGCAGCGGTTAAGTTCACACATTCTACTTTGGCAGCCCGGGGTTCACAGGTTCAGATCCCGGGTGTGGACATGACACCACTTGGCAAGCCATGCTGTGGCAGGCGTCCCATGTATAATGTAGAGGAAGATGGGCACGGATGTTAGCTCAGGGCCAGTCTTCCTCAGCAAAAAGAGGAGGATTGGCAGCAGATGTTAGCTCAGGGCTAATCTTCCTAAAAAAAAAAAAAAAAAAGAAAGAAAGAAAAGAGATTTTCAGGTTTCACTTTTTCCACACCCAGCAAATGAGCTTTCCTTTGTGTAGGACATCCTGGGAAATGCGAGGGCCCTAGGGACCTGGGAATTGGGTTGGGATATGGTGATCAGCAGTCTGCTGCAGTTTGACAGGGTGGGGCCGGGGTAGGTTGGGATCTGAGCTTCTTCACAGACGTGGGGGTAGAGGGGAGGGAGAGGCACAGCCTCACTAAGAACCTTTACTTAGGGGCTGGCCCAGTGGCACAGTGTTTAAGTGCGCACGTTCTGCTTTGGTTTCCCGGGGTTCACCCGTTTGGATCCTGGGTGCGGACATGGCACCGCTTGGCACGCCATGCTGTGGTAGGCGTCCCACATATAAAGTAGAGGAAGATGGGCATGGATGTTAGCTCAGGGCCAATCTTCCTCAGCAAAAAGAGGATTGGCAGATGTTAGCTCAGGGCTAGTCTTCCTCAAAAAAAATTTTTAATTTAATTTAAAAATAAATAAGTAATAAAAAAATAAAATGCACATATCCTTTAACTCAGCAATTAAAAAAAAGGAACCTTTAATTAACTTTGCCTTTCACTAAGAACTTATGAGTTATTCTTCATTGAGGTATGTTTGGCAGCAGGTTCAAAAGATAACATATAATTGTATCTCAATTGATTTACATAAATTTACAATTGTTTACAAATACATGACATGCTTTTTGTTCCTCCAAGGCCAAGATCCACAGACGCCCACAAGGAGATTTGCCAGGACCCAGGGAGAAAGCCCTAGGTAGCCTCAGGAAAGTCCTGTTTCTATCCTTTTGGCATGCCTCGGGCTTCCCAGTGCAGGGAGAGACCCGCCCGAGGCCAGGGAGGGGTTGGGGGCAGGGCAGACCTCAGAATCACAGCATCCAGCATGAAGTCCATGCAGGAGTTTGGCCCACAGTCATCAAAATGCTTTCTTCCTCTGTGTAATCATTTGGCAGGAGGATAATCAATGATGATCTGAAGCAACCCCAACCCACCCCTCCAGCCTGGGACGGGACAGTAGACCAGGAAGTCCCGTCCTATTGGGGCTGAGAGGGAGAGTGAGTCCCCAGCCCCCAGCTCAAAGGACTGAGTGGACAGCAGGTAGCGCTGAGGTGCTCTGGAGGAGCTACAGGGTCGCCAGGGAGACAGGGGCCTCTGTAGTGCCTCTTTTGATCCAGCCATTTCGAGGTCACAGACCATTCAGCATGAGTGAAAAATACATAATCAGGAGACTTGAGAGAAGATGTCAAAATATCAAGTGATTTCATATTTAGTAACTGCAAACACAAAGCATGAAACTTTAATTTTTTTTCTTAATTATCAACAAATGTTTAGTGCTTGTCTCCTCTGGGGCAGGCACTCACTCAGGAGGCACTGAAGACCCAGTAACCAACCCGCAGCAGGGTCCGAGGGGAGAGATGAAAGGAACAGCCATCTAAAACTCCCCTGGACCTGTAATTCATGATACACGCCTTGGTAATAACATTAACACTATTAATAATAATGCCTAACATTAATCGAGTTGACTATTTGCCGGACACTGAGCTGAGTAGTCGTCAGTCCATCCCCTCTTTGAGTCCTCACGACTCTGCAAGGCAAGTGTGTTTATCATCCCCACTGTACAGATGAAGACACCTGTGGTGCAGAGAAGTTAAGGGACTTGCTAGGAAGAGGCAAGGCTGTGATTCGAACCCAGGTCTGACTCTAGAAAGCACACACTTAACCATGAAGCAGAGAGCAGGGTACCGGAGAGAAAGTAAAGGACTGCCCTCGGCATAGAGAAGATCTCTCTGCAATCCTGTATTTCACCCTGCTTTTTTAGCCCAGGCGGGATGACCATACCATTGACCTACTGACCTGGTAACCAGCACTGGGGTGGCTCTGAGTCAAAAGCAGAAAATGCCGGATAATTTCACATCTATTCGTTGGGTCATGAAGTGGGATTAGGAGTGGAGCCAGGGTCAGGGACAGGATAATCGTGCCTTGCCAACATAATTATATCCCCTGCACTCTGTGATCAAAATGATTGAGTCAGAAGGTCTTGCTTTGTGCCCGAGTCATCTGACTGGCTCCCAAAGAGGCCACCTGGGGTAGTTTCACCTTGATGAATTTACCACAGAGCTGAACCTGTTTCACAGCCAAATCAACGTCCTGAAGTTCATCTGCTTAGAGGAGACTGGCTCCCATCAATCCAACTCGTAAGAAGCTGAAGTGTATAACCAGATACCCATGTGTTCATTAACAGTGTTGGTTCTTCAATAATTGGAATGTTCCTCCCTCAACTGGGGTATCCTTTTCCCAATATCAGCAATCCCAAGGAGCCAAATCAGTCATCAGTGGGCTGGTTGGTGAGTGTATCCCAGGAGTTAAGGGAGGCAGAATTCATCCAAGTCAGGGTGGGACTTAGTCAGTCAGCTCTGCCTCACAGCAGGGCACCTCTGTGTGAGCTCCAATTTCGAGTTGCTTTCCTCCTGGACACTGATGGGTAAGTGCCAACTTTGGGCCTCTTGGCTTTACCCTGCTTCTTTTTCCTTCCTCTTTCTATTCTCCAGCCTCATCCCTAATCGTTGTTTCATGCATTCTCCAAACAATGTACTTGATTAGGTTGCCGAGCAGATCATTCAATTAGCATCACATTCCAGCCCTGCCTCCCTGAGATTCCATTAGGGAGGTCGCCTTGATGGGGAGGTTGGTCGTTCCCCAGCTCTTCATTCACTTAAAAAACTTTTTTGTTTATTCTCAGATATATTAGGTTGAGGAAACTGCTGTTTTGGTAAATCAAAAACAGTCAAATAGAAGCAACTTCAGGGCCAGCCAGTGGTGCAGCGGTTAAGTGTGCGTGTTCCGCTTTGGTGGCCTGGGGTTCTCCGGTTCAGATCTCGGGTGCAGACACGGCACTGGTTGGCAAAAGCCATGCTGTGGTAGGCGTCCCACATACAAAGTGGAGGAAGATGGGCATGGATGTTAGCTCAGGGCCAGTCTTCCTCAGCAAAAAAAGAGGAGGATTGGCAGCTGATGTTAGCTCAGGGCTAATCTTCCTCACACACACAAAAAGAAGCAACTTCATGTGGTTCAGGTAACAGCAGTCCAGATCCATTAGGGGTGGGCTTAACAATTCCAACTCCCTTTTGCAAGCCTTGGTGGTAGGTGCATGTGTTTGTGCCTGGGGGCGGGGGGGGGGGGGGGGGGCTGGCCGTCATAAATGGAAGCCCTTTACCTCTTTCTGGAAACAGGCTTTTTTGGGTAGCCACTGGTCTGGGGCCTCATTCCTGTTGCTGTCCATTCATCCTCTAACTAAGGCCTTAATGTCAGGGATGAGCTAAGGAGGGACTTGAGGTTGAGAGAGAAGGTCGAATTCTTTGTTATATGTGACAGAGTATGTGTTCTGAAGCCAACGAGGAACAATTTTGAGGAACACTTTTAGAGAGTTGACGGTTTGTGCATTCCTCTGTTAATGTAGAAAACTGGGGACTAATGGAGACATTTGACATATTACAAACATCACTCAAACGCCTGCGTGATGTAGGCTGTCTGCCCAACACCATTCCTAGCTGCACGGCTTTGGAGTGTGCTATAATCGTATGTATACTTGTGTGTCTGCTTCTGGCTACCAGCTTACCCCCATACAGTAAGCTCTGTGAGGGTAGAGCCTATATCTGACTTTGTAATCCTTGACTCCCATCATAGGACCTGGCATACAGTAGGTGCTCATTAAATAAATGTTTTATATAAATGAATAAGGGAATGAATGAGTATGGTTAAACAACAAACAAATCAAGAAAATACCAGGAAGCCATCAAATACCATACCAGAAGAAAGATCTTTGGATCTTTAAAGGTCAGGAACCAGGCTGCCTGAAGAAGGCAACAGGGGCTTCCCAGAGAGGTGACCTGAGAGTAGTTGCTCCCCAATTAGAAGAGGTTGGTGGACTAGCTCAGGCAGTGGCATAGTCTGCCTCACAGATGTGAGGGAGGAAGCCACAAAAGACAAGAAGCCACAAATGAAAAGTTTGCTCCCCATTTCCTGGCAAGGGCTCTGGCCAGCGTGAGCTGCATTCCTTTGAGCTGAGCATGTGTGGAATTTCCAGCCTAGGTAGCAGAATGGAACTTGGAACAAAGAGCTCAGCAAAAAAGAACCCAGGGACAATGGGGCTGGGCCCAGCTGCCCTTTGCCAGCTCTTGAGTTCATGGAATATTGGAGCTCAGTGGGCCTTGTCAAAGGAGATAAATGATGTCCTTTGGATTGTACCACTTCAGAGGACTGAAAAAGAAATTTCCTTGCGCGGACAGATTTAGGATCCTTAGAAGATGTGCTGAGATGCCTGGGAAGGGTCTGAGGCCTCACCACTATTCAACTTTCCGTGTAGCAGGGACAAGTGAAGGCCTGTTTCACTGTAAAGATGGGGAAGGTTCAAACGTTGGAAGGTGGAGGGGAGACACTTTCATCAAGAGAGAGCTGGAGGATGCTTCAAGATGCGGGCCGGTGATGACGAGGGCAGTGGTGATGGCAGGATTCAAGGCTCTGTGTAACCGGTCTGGAGGAGGGTAGCAGGGGAGATTTAAGAGGAAGAACAGGTGAGAATATGTGCTGCGGGTTTCAGGGAGAGGGATTCAAAAAGGAAGGGACCAGCTTCATGGAGAAGAGAATTAACTACAGACAAAGACATAACCACAAAGATGCTGGTCTCTCTACTGGCCTGACCTGAATTTCTTACATCTAATCAAGTTCTGGGAGTGTGCCATCAGTCACACTGAAAAATCTAGAGGGGAATTTTGCTGGGTCAATCCTCAGCTGCTCTTCCTTCTCTGCATTTTCCCAAGTCATTAATTCCTTCAAGACACTGATATATTGATGGGGACCTAAGAAAGGCAGGACTGAACTCCAGTTATTCCTCTCTAGATCTTTTCTTCTAGATTATAAGGGAGTTGAACGCAGGAATGACGAATTACTCAACCTAGAATAAGGCACATCGCCTTAAATATAGCTAAATAGGTGCTTCATAGATGAAGAATGAACGAACAAAAGAAGGAAGGGAGGGAAAGAAAGGAAGAAAAAGAAATTTGATCACAGATGTTAAGGAAGCTGGGGGTGGGGGCCAGTACTGAACTTGGCCTACATCACAGGAAGATAAAGGGACATCACAGAAGGAAGTTACCTCGGGCCCGTCCATGATGGTTGGGGGCAGTTTATGTTTGGGGAATAATACGTAAGCTTGTTGTTGGCCAAGGCTAGGTCCTTGATATGCTTCTTTGATACATCCTGGCCTAAGTTCTTTAAAGGTAGTGGAGGTAGGGGAGGGGAGAGGACTACCTTTACTGGGCAAACTGTACAGCAAGAGACAAAGGAGAGCCTCCATTTACTGACTCCGCTCTATCTGCTCCATGAGGCTACTAACATATGTCTGAGTCATTTCCTCGGTGGTTGTGACAGTTCTCTGTCCTTACAATGAGGAAGTGGAAAGTTTAATACCTTACATTAGACCACATTTTTCATATGCAAGGATTCATTTCATTCTCAAGGCCTATAGGGTACTTAAATGGTAAAGCCAGTTTAACACCAGCATTTTATCCCCCGCCCCTATGATATACCATTCCCCTCCTTTTATCAGGGATAAAAGGTAAGGAGAAATTGCAGTCATCGTCCAGACTCAAGCCAAGGCAGGGTGCACTATTTAAATGTATTAAAAAACCATTTATCTGTCATCTAACGTGTTGAGCACTGTGCTGGGCAGCCAAAAGGTACTCTTTCCCCAGGTACCTAGTGAGAGCTAACATCCCTACTTTACAGATCAGGAGCTTGAGGGTTAGAATTATTTAGCTTGGTCTTATTAGACATATCTAGTAGAAGGCGGCGTTCAGACAAAATTAACCCCCTTTTATCTACCTACTCTCTTATTAAAGATCTCTTGGTAAAGGAGACCTAAACTTCAAGCCCACGACTTCTCTCACTTTCATAATGATCATCCCGTAAGATGAAAATTAATAGTTGCCAGACCGCAGAGGGTGCAAGTACAGAGGCCAGCAGAGGGGGAGGTCCCATCTTTAACGTAGCTAGGTTAACGCTATTCCTTTCCGTTTCGCTAAAGTTCAAAGGATCACAAGGCCACCAGTTCGCTCTGGGAGAGCAGACACACGTGTACCCTACGCATGCGCCCAGACAGCACCCACTCACCCCTTGGACCACACCTCTCTAGCCAAGTCACCAACCAGTCCTCTAAATGCCCGCCCTCAAGGCTAAACCCTCGGCCAATCGGAAGGCAGGGCTCAACAGGAGCGTCACTTATTTAGCATACACCCTCCTTTCCCCGCCCCCACGCCACGGCCCCGCCCCGTCTGAGGGAGGGATTGTCGCCTCAGCGCTTCGTCCTGGTACCTGATTGGCCCCTTTGCCAGCTCGGCCTCCGTCTCCTCCCACCGCCCTCCCCTCCGCGCTCCCCCAGCGGCGGGCGGAGCTAAGTGCGCCGGCGCGGGCGCTGCCTCTCTCTCGGTGGCCCGCCCTCCCTCCTCCCCCTCCTTCCCCTCCCTCCTCCTCTCCCTCCTCCTCTCCCTCCTCGCCGGGCCTGCGCGCGCGCGCCTCCCTTCTGCACGCGCCGCCGCTAGCCGAGCACTGTCGCAGGAGCCTCCGGCCCGCGCGTCCGTCTTCCCCTCCGGCTGCGGAGCGGGCGGGATCCTGCACCGCGGGCGCGGCGACAGCGGCAGCTCCGGCGGGTCGGGCGGCAGCCGCGTCGCGCGAGTCCCGCGGCGAACCGTACCACCGCCCGCCGGCACGCGGGGGGAGCCGCCCGCCCCGCCGCGCTCGCCTCGGCGACCCCGCGGGGCGGAGGCGGCGCCGCGCCCGGGAGCGTGAGCGCAGCGCCCGCCTCGACCCCGAG